>NC_068444.1:15090534-15111402 GCF_023373465.1 Oncorhynchus keta | reverse complement strand
AACTAGCCTACCTGGTTAAATAAAGGTGTTCTCAACTAGCCTACCTGGTTAAATAAAGGTGTTCTCAACTAGCCTACCTGGTTAAATAAAGGTGTTCTCAACTAGCCTACCTGGTTAAATAAAGGTGTTCTCAACTAGCCTACCTGGTTAAATAAAGGTGTTCTCAACTAGCCTACCTGGTTAAATAAAGGTGTTCTCAACTAACCTACCTGGTTAAATAAAGGTGTTCTCAACTAACCTACCTGGTTAAATAAAGGTGTTCTCAACTAACCTACCTGGTTAAATAAAGGTGTTCTCAACTAACCTACCTGGTTAAATAAAGGTGTTCTCAACTAACCTACCTGGTTAAATAAAGGTGTTCTCAACTAGCCTACCTGGTTAAATAAAGGTGTTCTCAACTAGCCTACCTGGTTAAATAAAGGTGTTCTCAACTAGCCTACCTGGTTAAATAAAGGTGTTCTCAACTAACCTACCTGGTTAAATAAAGGTGTTCTCAACTAGCCTACCTGGTTAAATAAAGGTGTTCTCAACTAGCCTACCTGGTTAAATAAAGGTGTTCTCAACTAACCTACCTGGTTAAATAAAGGTGTTCTCAACTAGCCTACCTGGTTAAATAAAGGTGATATAAATAAAAAAGATAATTATATTAATTGATATGCTAATCCTTTGCACATGAACGTTCACTCATTGGGGAATAATTGCAATCAATATATTTACGCCCATATGTCGTTGTTGTCTTCTCTGTTGGAATCGTTGGTTTGTCTGCTGGAGAGTCAGTTCATCAGAGAGTCTCTGGTTACTGATGGTGGTTGCTCTATCGGTGGCTCCTGATAGTGTCTGTTGTAATGGATACGCCAGGCGTCCATTGTTCTTAGAGTAGATGTTTGGGCGGTTGTCAGTATTCGCATCCCAAGGTTTACATAACTTCTAGCTGCAGACTAGTAATTTGTATCTAAGATTTGCTCTTATTCTGAAGGGATCGGTAGTCTCAGTGTTTAACCATTTCCACGTGGAATGGTTTTCTTGTCTTGGTAGTCAAACCTGTGCCACCTCTTAACTATTCGCAATCACAGCTCACACTGTGGGTTTGCTTAGTCTGAAGAGGATTTTCTTAGGGGGGGCTTTTATTCGTAACAGTAGAAGAGGGCGGTTCCATGACGCCAGATCATGTTTGTGCTCACAGGGGGCGTGGCCACTGACGAGTTAAACTTGACATGGAATACAATTCTCTCAAAATTAAAGGTTAACATCACATTACATCATTTCACAAATAGTTGAATCTTTACTTATTCATTTTAAACAATAATTAGATGCATAATTGAGAAATGCACACATTAAGAGATATAGTTATGTCTGTTTTCTGTCCTTCACGATATCACCAAATGAAACACACTCAACATAACTGGCCATTAAGTGTTCACGGACCCTTCCCCCATTCTCACAGGTGGACAAATAGTTTCATTTTCCCATTTTGGGGATTTAGGAGTTCGGCCACGTGAAATCCTTTGTTCACTCTGTCTCTCTCTCTGCATGAAAAGGAGGAAAGAGTCTCCAACAGGAATTTACGGCCTGAGATAACAGAACCTGGGTGTAGGAGGGAGTGAGAGAGGGGGAAGCCACAATCTACACCCAGAAAGAGCCACGTCATGACAGTGGGATGTTATCTTCGCCACCATCTCTTACGCACGAAGCACGGTTAAGCAGCTTGCTATTCCATCTCCGTTGTCATGGCACAGACCAGGAAATAGTCCCCTCTAACAGCACTGAAAATGCATGTGGACAAAACATCATCAAACAAACCTTTCCTCTTCACTTCCAGAACCCATTGAGCAGAGAGAAGAGCCTCTTGAGTCACAGACCTGGTACATAAAACCATGACGGATGGTCATTCTCGGCTGGAAATCAAAGAAGTGTGTGTGTGTGTGTGTGTGTGTGTGTGTGTGTGTGTGTGTGTGTGTGTGTGTGTGTGTGTGTGTGTGTGTGTGTGTGTGTGTGTGTGTGTGTGTGTGTGTGTGGGTGCGTGTGTGTGTGTCTATCACCGGCAGTCCAGCCCAGGAGCCTCCTACCCAAATCTCTGATATCATGCCCCATGCTTATCTAATCTATCATCAAATGCCACAGGCACCCCTCCTGTTTGACAACAGTAAGATAATGAATAAGCATTGATAGGTGACTATCTCTATATATCTATTTATAAACTGTGTGGTTCGAGCCCTGAATGCTGATTGGTTGACAGCCGTGGTATATCAGACCGCGTACCACGGGTATAACAAAACATGTATTTTTACAGCGATGCGTCATGCCTAAGAACAGCCCTTAGCCGTGGTATATTGGCCATATACCACACCCCGTCATGCCTTATTGCTTAAATATCTCTCTCTCTCTAATTAAATTCAAAGGGCTTTATTGACATGGGAAAAATGTTTACATTGCCAAAGCAAGTGATAATAAACAAAAGTGAAATAAACAATGAGAAATGAACAGTAAACATTACAGACCAAAATGCAAGCGTTGTAAGTGTCCATGATAATTTATTATATCAGAACACGAAAAATATTAAATAACAAAGTGAGGGAAAGAAATGAAAATCGAAACAGTTCTGTATGGTGAAAACACAGACACAGAAAACAACTACCCACAAGTCATAGTGGGAAAACAGGCTGCCTGAGTATGGTTCTCAATCAGAGACAACGATAAACAGCTGCCTCTGATTGGGAACCATACCAGGCCAAACACATAGAAATACAAACATAGAACACCACATAGAATGCCCACCCCAACTCACGCCCTGACCAAACTAAAATAGAGACATAAAAAAGGAACTAAGGTCAGGACGTGACACTCACAAAGGTTTCAAAGGAATAGAGACATTTCAAATGTCATATTATGGCTATGTACAGTGTTGTTACAATGTGCAAATAGTTCAAGTGAAAAAGTTCAAATATATATACAGTTTATTTCTGCTTTTATTTCTTTCATCACATTCCCAGGAGGTTTCCATGGCCGAGTAGCATCACACAAGCCTAAGATCACCATGTGCAATGCAAAGCTCGCCGCCATTGGACTCTGGAGCAGTGCAAACATATTCTCTGGAGTGATGAGTCACTCTTCACCATCTGGCAGTCCGATAGACAAATCTGGGTTTGGCGGATGCCAGGAGTACACTACCTGCCCCAATACAAAGTGCGAGGTGGAGGAGGAATAATGGTCTGGGGCTGTTTTTCATGGTTCAGGCTAGACCCCTTAGTTCCAGGGAAGGGACATCTTAACACTAGAGCATACAATGACATTCTAGACGATTCTGTGCTTCCAACTTTGTTGCAACAGTTTGGGGAAGGCCCCCTCCTGTTTCAGCATGATAATGCCCCCATGCACAAAGCGAGGTCCATTCAGAAATGGTTTGTCGATATCTGTGTGGAAAAACTTGACTGGCCTGCACAGAGCCCTGACCTCAACCCCATTGAACACCTGAATTGGAACACCGACTGCGAGCCAGGCCTAATCGCCCAACATCAGTGCCTGACCTCACTAACTCTTGTGGCTGAATGAAAGCAAGTCCCTGCAGCAATGTTCTAACATCCAGCGAAAAGCCTTCCCAGAAGAGTGGAGGCTGTTATAGCAGCATGCTTTTGACTTTGAAATGAGATGTTCGACTAACATAATTTTGGTAATGTGGTGTATTTACGTTTCGAGAAGTTCCAATAGTCACAGCCCGCGTCATCAAAACAATCTTGAAACATAGATTCTGATTGGTCAGACCAATGTTGAACAGACCGTACCACGGGTACTTCCTGTTTAAGACTCTGCCTACAGGAGGGCAGTAGCAAAATGGAGGCATGATCAAATTTGACGAAAGGAGAGCGGGGGAGGGCCTTGTAGCCGTCCCAGAAGGGGGGGTAGCACAGGAGATGTGTTGATAAAACTTTGATAATGTTTTCCTCAGATTTCCTTTATTAAAGTCCCAAGCTACAAAAAATACGACATCAGGATATGTAGTTTCCAACTTGCACAAAGTTCACTGTGGTTACTTGAGAGCTGTCGTGGTGTCTGGTTGGTTGGGGGGGTGAATATGAACCAGACTTCCCCACCCAGAATTGGCCAAAAATTATAATAATTCCAAAAATGTCGGAAACATTAACTTGCTTGACCATGCGGTTGGTCATGCAACTGTCTGTTACTGTACATGTAATATGCTTTGTGGACTTCACTGGACAGAGCTCTCCAGTTTTGTGATAAAACAACGGTGTGGTTTAATTTATTCTGCCACTGTATTCTTGTTGTCTCAACCATTAGGCCTATATATCATGGTCGCATGACATATGAACTAAAATAGAGCAAACAACGCAATCATCACAACACATAGGTTGTAATATGGCATTTTGGGGGGCTTGGCTTCCCCAGTGATTTTACTCACTCAGCGCCACTGGAAACATACACCTCCACATGTATTTTTCCCGGCGGCTGAATGAACGGGGACAGTATATCTGGAGAGAACCATGATTCCATCAAATAGAGTATATTACAATCCCTGATGTCTCTCTGTAAGGAGATCCTCGCCCTGAGCTCATCTATTTTATTGTCCAGGGACTGAATGTTAGTGAGTAATATACTCGGAAGCGCTGCACACCTCCTGATTAAGAGCCCACTCCTTGTTCCTCTTCTCCGGCAACAGTGACATGGAGCTGTATTTAGGATGGATGGAAATGCCTCTGGGAATTCAAACAAAGGATCCAATTCAGGTCATTCAAATTTCTGTTCAAAATTCTAGTGAATGACCGTCGATCTAAAATACAAAAGTTATTTAGGTAATGATGCAAGAAACATTCGGAGAAAATCATGTAAGAAATAACAAAACCAAAAAAATACTGCAAAGTTGGCTAAGAGCTAGAAACTGGGCGATCCTGTCTGTCAGTGCCATCTTGTATTACCTGCTTCGCCAAGCAGCAGCTCTTCAGTCTTTAGTATCCTGGGACTGATAGTAGCGGTCCCAGCAACTGAGGCTAACCGCATAGTGGATCCAAATTAAACAGGTAGTAAACACATTTTTTTTTATAAAAAACATTTTCAAAAACGTTCAAAAACAACAAACCAAGCTCTCTCTCGTTCCGCGTTCAGCGTGCGTCGCACTCTGATGACTGTGTGTGTGTGTGTGTGTGTGTGTGTGTGTGTGTGTGTGTGTGTGTGTGTGTGTGTGTGTGTGTGTGTGTGTGTGTGTGTGTGTGTGTGTGTGTGTGTGTGTGTGTGTGTGTGTGTGTGTGTGTGTGTGTGTGAGAGAGAGAGAACATGCATGTCTGTATTTCAGTGAACAAGAGCATGACGTGTGTGTAGCTGTATGACCGTATCTGTATGTTTGCATTGTTCTTCCTCCCTTCTCTCTAAAATAACATTCATCTTGCCAGAGAAAATAATAGTCAATAAAGACAGTTATTTCTGCTATATCTCTAAATCAAGCAGGTACAGAATTTAGCTCTAATATTCCACAGTGGCACACTGTGACCCCCTGCAATGTCAGCCTGTCAGACACACGTACCCGCAAACACAGATGGGAGATAATTGGCTGTGTTCTGCTTTCTGAGTGCGTGGGTGTCCTTCACTCACGCATCATGTCACACATCTCAGGTTAACCACTGCCAAGGGAGAGAGAGAGAGAAGGGATGGTGGGGGGATGGAAAGAATGAGAGAGGTAGGAGAGGGAGAGAAAGAAATAAAGAAAGAAAGAAAGTGGGAGAGAGAGAGACAGAGAGAGAGAGAGAAGGGATGGTGGGGGGATGGAAAGAATGAGAGAGGTAGGAGAGGGAGAGAAAGAAATAAAGAAAGAAAGAAAGTGGGAGAGAGAGAGAGAGAGAGAGAGAGAGAAGGGATGGTGAGGGGGATGGAAAGAATGAGAGAGGTAGGAGAGGGAGAGAAAGAAATAAAGAAAGAAAGAAAGTGGGAGAGAGAGAGACAGAGAGAGAGAGAGAAGGGATGGTGAGGGGGATGGAAAGAATGAGAGAGGTAGGAGAGGGAGAGAAAGAAATAAAGAAAGAAAGAAAGTGGGAGAGAGAGAGACAGAGAGAGAGAGAGAAGGGATGGTGAGGGGATGGAAAGAATGAGAGAGGTAGGAGAGGGAGAGAAAGAAATAAAGAAAGAAAGAAAGTGGGAGAGAGAGAGAGAGAGAGAGAGAGAGAGAGAGAGAGAGAGAGAGAGAGAGAGAAATTACATTGATCTCAGAACTTGGACCTGCTCAACAAAGAAGATATGATGAATCATTTGTTTTGTCTCTGATGATTATGCCACTCAATATGCAACAATCTGTATGTATTTATGCATAGCCAGTTCACAACGATTGTTCCCATTGCTACCATTCAACCATCCCACTGCTACCATTCAATCACAATTTGTTACAGAGCCAGGCAGTGGCTTGGAGAAATAGCTAATGAAAGCAAGGAAACACACCTGAGATGGTAATTATCTGGCTGGCTGAAAGATCTCAAACCAGATAAGAGTTGTGATGTGGAGACTACCACCATCTATAGGTGATAGTTGGTCAAAACCAGATCGTTCAACTAAATCTGTGTAAGATGCATCTTCTATATAATAAGATCCTTATCAGCAGTTACCTGTGTAGGTTCGGTGAACTTGGGCTGCATGGCAAATGGCCCGGGAACACAAGGAAGACACAAAGGACAATGATCTAAGGGTCAGTTCCCCTTTTGAGGGGCCAAAATGTATCCCTCAAGTTTCGAGTTTTAATGTGACATGCACAAGTATACTGATATGCCTTTCTTGCAAACTCAGAACCCAACAATGCAACAATCAATAACAGTGTTACAGCACAGTATAAATAAGAAGAAATATGAAGAACACAAGTAAGTAAGCAACATACTATATACAGGGTCAGTTCCAATACCATTTTTACAGTTTGCAGGGATACTGGAGTGATTGAGGTAGATATGTATATAGGTAAGGTTACTCGGCAACAATATCTGTTACAGTATCAAGAGGAATGTGAATAACACCAAAGCAGCCATGTCTGGTATCTATCTAAAAGTTTTATGCAATCTACACTGAACAAAATATAAACGCAACATTTAAAGTGTTGGTTACATTTTTCATGAGCTGAAATAAAAGATCCAAGACATTTTCCACAAAAATCATATTGCTCTTAAAGTTTGTGCACAAATTTGTTTTACATCCCTGTTAATGAGCATTTCTCTCTTGCCAAGATAATCCATTGATCATAAGTTATCATATTAAAAATGGCTCAAATTTGAGTTATAAAATTGCTATATCTCCTCTCTGCTCCATGGAAAAATGTGTAGATTTTACATGAAATTAAACGTGCAAATGTTTTCACTACACCGTCACGAGGGGGGACAAGGGGGGACCCTAATATGTTTTGCTCACAAGGTGTGTGTGTGTGGGGGGCTTGCAGACCCATGAGCCACTGGGGCCCCTCATGATGACTGCTGTTTTTTTGTGGCACCCACTCCCATCAAAATGGACAATTACTGCTCTAGGACAATGGACAGTCTAACTCTAGGCCCTGTCTGTAACTAGTGTCTTTCTCCAGAGACCCCTCTTGATTGAACAGGGCATGTCTTGCTTGCTTTCGTGTGTCCCTCCTCATTACTTCCCCCAGAAATAGACCACTCAGAAAGACTTCTGCTTTGAATTGCAAATGTTTCTGACTGGCTAGTGAGTGTTTGTTCTGCACAGAGTTGGGGAGTAACAGATTACATGTAAGGGATTACAATAAACTGTAACAGTAATCGGTTACGTTACCAGCAAAAATATGGTAATCAGATTACAGACACAGTACTTTTGAAAAACTTTGACACTTCTCTGTTTTCTCAATGACATTCAAATCAGCATTGAAAAAGGCACACGTTTAAATTTGTTTACCGTGAGCGAGTCTGACCATAAATCAGCTACCAATATGATGACACACCAAATGTTTTTGAGGGATCACGGGAAAAGAGCAGGAATAGGCTTTTGTAGGCTACAGTCCAAGCTATGTCTTCCAATTGTGCGACTGCTGTCGGCATCCAAAGATTATCCAACTTGAATAAAAGGTTGGAGGTAAGGATGACAGCAGTGGTGTCGTCTACCGGGATATGGATATCACTTATTATTGATATCTACATAGCGCATTGATGTGAATCACACTGCTGCTCTCTCATTTAGCTATTTGCACATTACAGATTGTGGTTGTTGTGGATGGCTGTTCACAAATCTAAATGTTTATTTGAACCCATTAATGGTTGAATTCAAGAAATTTAAGCTGCCTATCAATCATTGTTTTTGAAACCATTGGACAGCTAGTGAAAAATGAGCTCTTGCAACAGATGAATAGTGCGGATCCCAGCCTGTGGAATAAAAAGTGGGGCTTTTATTACTCAACGCTCTAACCACTAGGCTACCACTAGGCTACCCTGCCACCCCGGGATATGGTGTTGAACGTGGAGCTGTAGTCAATGAATAGCATTCTCACATAGGTGTTCCTTTTGTCCAGGTGGGAAAGGGCAGTGTGGAGTGCAATAGAGATTGCATTATCTGTGGATCTGTTGGGGCGGTATGCAAATTGGAGTGGGTCTCTGGGATGATGGTGTTGATGCGAGCCATCAGCCTTTCAAAGCACTTCATGGCTACAGATGTGAGTGTTACGAGTCGGTAGTCATTTACGCAGGTTACCTTAGTGTTCTTGTGGACAGGCACTATGGTGGTCTGCTTAATTAAAACATGTTGGTATTACAGACTCGTACAGGGAGAGGTTGAAAATGTCAGTGAAGACACTTGCCAGTTAGTCAGCGTATGCTCGCAGTTCACATACTGGTAATTCGTCTGGCCTTGTGAATGTTGACCTGTTTAAAGGTCTTACTCACATCGGCTGCGGAGAGAGCGATCACACATTCTTCCAGGACAGGTGGTGCTCTCATGCATGTTTCAGTGTTATTTGCCATCGAAGCTGAGCATATAAGTAGTTTAGCTCTGTCTGGTAGGCTTGTGTCACTGGGCAGCTCTCGGCTGTGCTTCCCTTTGTAGTCTGTATTAGTTTAAGCCCTGCCACATCTGATGAGCGTCAGAGCCGGTGTAGTACGATTCGATCTTAGTAACCGGAAGGTTGCAAGTTCAAACCCCGAGCTGACAAGGTACGAATCTGTCGTTCTGCGCCTGAACAGGCAGTTAACCCACTGTTCCTAGGCCGTCATTGAAAATAAGAATTTGTTCTTAACTGACTTGCCTAGTTGAATAAAGATCAAATAAATAGTGCCCTCAAAGCGCAACACTAAGCTGGGGACCCTGGGACTAAACACCTCCCTCTGCAACTGGATCCTGTATTTCCTGAAGGGCCGCCCCCAGGTGGTAAGGGTAGGTAACAACACATCTGCCACGCTGATCCTCAACACGGGGGCCCCTCAGGGGTACGTTCTCAGTCCCCTCCTGTACTCCCTGTTCACTCATGACTGCACAGCCAGGCACGACTCCAACACCATCATTAAATTTGCCGATGACACAAAAGTGCTACGCCTGATCACCGACAACGCCGAGACAGCCTATAGGGAGGAGGTCAGAGACTTGACCATGTGGTGCCAGGACAACAACCTCTCCCTCAACATGATCAAGACAAAGGAGATGATTTTGGACTACAGGAAAAAGAGGAAGTAGCACGCCCCCATTCACATCGACAGGGCTGTAGTGGAGCAGGTTGAGAGCTTCAAGTTAATTGGCGTCCACATCACCAACAAACTAACATGGAGCAAGCACAACAAGACAGTCATGAAGAGGGCACAACAAAACTATTTGGCATCCTCTTAAGGTTCTACTAGCTGTACCACCGAGAGCATTCGGACTGGTTGCATCACTGCCTGGTATGGCAACTTCTCCGCCTCCGACCGCAAGGCACTACAAAGGTAGTGCGAAGGGCCCAGTACATCACTTCCTGCCATCCAGGACCTCTATACCAGGCGGTGTCAGAATGCCCTAAAAATTGTCAAAGACTCCAGCCAACCTAGTCATAGACTGTTCTCTCTGCTACCACAAGGCAAGCGGTACCGGAGCACCAAGTCTAGGTCCAAGATGCTTCTCAACAGCTTCTACCCCCAAGCCATAAGACTCCTGAACATCTAGTCAAATGGCTACCCAGACTATTTGCATTACCCCACCCCCCTTCCCCTCTTTACACCACTGCTACTCTCTGTTGTCATCTATGCATATTCAATTTAATAACTCTACCAACATGTACATACTACCTCAACTAACCGGTGCCCCCCGCACATTGACTCTGTATCGGTACCCCCTGTAAATAGTATTTTATTGTTATTTTACTTCTGCTCTTTAATTACTTGTTACTTTTATCTCTTATTCTTATCCGTAATTTCTTTTAACTGCATTGTTGGTTAGGGGCTCGTAAGTAAGCATGTGACTAATACAATTTGATTTGATTCAAACAGCTTTTATCCAGTGGGTTTCAACTTTTAGGAAACGTTCTGTTAATGTAATGAAATACCAAGAACATAACATTTCTTTGTCAATTTCCCTAGATGTGTTGAGAATATTCCAATGCCAAGCAACTATCCTGCACTTTTCCCAGAAAGTTGTGGGAGTGTTGAATGCAAAATATCCATAGGACAGTCACGCTTTAACCAAGCTCTAAGAAACATATGGTTCTCAGAACGTTATGTGCTAGCTGAGTGACCCTCTGTAATGCTGCTCAACATACAGACCAAAACCCTCAACAATGACAAGCCAGACTCTCAGAACGTTATGTGCTAGCTGGGTGACCCCTCTGTAATGCTGCTCAACATACAGACCAAAACCCTCAACAATGACAAGCCAGACTCTCAGAACGTTATGTGCTACCTGGGTGACCCCTCTGTAATGCTGCTGAACATACAGACCAAAACCCTCAACAATGACAAGCCAGACTCTCAGAACGTTATGTGCTACCTGGGTGACCCCTCTGTAATGCTGCTGAACATACAGACCAAAACCCTCAACAATGACAAGCCAGACTCTCAGAACGTTATGTGCTAGCTGGGTGACCCCTCTGTAATGCTGCTCAACATACAGACCAAAACCCTCAACAGCCCCCAGTGACAAGCCAGACTCTCAGAACGTTATGTGCTACCTGGGTGACCCTCTGTAATGCTGCTGAACATACAGACCAAAACCCTCAACAGCCCCCAATGACAAGCCAGACTCTCAGAACGTTATGTGCTACCTGGGTGACCCTCTGTAATGCTGCTGAACATACAGACCAAAACCCTCAACAGCCCCCAATGACAAGCCAGACTCTCAGAACGTTATGTGCTACCTGGGTGACCCCTCTGTAATGCTGCTGAACATACAGACCAAAACCCTCAACAGCCCCCAATGACAAGCCAGACTCTCAGAACGTTATGTGCTACCTGGGTGACCCCTCTGTAATGCTGCTGAACATACAGACCAAACCCTCAACAGCCCCCAATGACAAGCCAGACTCTCAGAACGTTATGTGCTACCTGGGTGACCCTCTGTAATGCTGCTGAACATACAGACCAAAACCCTCAACAGCCCCCAATGACAAGCCAGACTCTCAGAACGTTATGTGCTACCTGGGTGACCCCTCTGTAATGCTGCTGAACATACAGACCAAAACCCTCAACAGCCCCCAATGACAAGCCAGACTCTCAGAACGTTATGTGCTACCTGGGTGACCCCTCTGTAATGCTGCTCAACATACAGACCAAAACCCTCAACAATGACAAGCCAGACTCTCAGAACGTTATGTGCTACCTGGGTGACCCCTCTGTAATGCTGCTGAACATACAGACCAAAACCCTCAACAATGACAAGCCAGACTCTCAGAACGTTATGTGCTACCTGGGTGACCCCTCTGTAATGCTGCTGAACATACAGACCAAAACCCTCAACAGCCCCCAATGACAAGCCAGACTCTCAGAACGTTATGTGCTAGCTGGGATACTTTAAAGAGGTGCTTTAGTTTGTACCTCCTTGGAGAGTTATGACTGTGAGTCACGAAAGTACTGTGTGTCATTAAATAGCAACAACAACAACAACAAAATATCTCTTCATTCCTCAGACCTCATTATTTTTCACTGCCCTTCGGGGAAATGTGTCCTGAATTTCAACGAGAGCACTTCATATAACTTCTGAACATTTACTTTGACATGTTGATACAAGATCATTTCTTGGAAAAGTTACATAAAAATGGAATTAAAAGTTGTATTAATGGATGCCGGAACCAACCAGTCCTGGAAACATCAACAGCACCAGTAGAAACCTATCTGATCCTATGAAGAGCAACAGGCCCAATACAACCAGATACCATAATCCTACCTAATTACTATGTTGAATTCTCCTTAAATCTCTGAGTCACCATGTGGGTTATGGGGACAGCATGTGAAAGAGAGAGGGAGAGAAGCACAGGAAGAACATTGCCAATCAATCCCACACAGCACTTCATAGAGAATGCTTCATTTTTCACACCGCACTTGTTCAATGGTTTTGAATACACTATGTAATGCTTCCAAAATGGCATCCTATTCCCTATGTAGTGCACTACTTTTGACCAGAGCCCTATGTGCCCTGGTAAAAAGCAGTGCACTATAAAGGGAATATGTTGCCATATGGGATACAAGAACATGATTTCACCCTAACCAATCTCCCTCATGTACTATAGGCCAGGGAACGTGTCAGTGTGCTAATAAGGAGAGGAGGACATGTGTGTGCTTGCAACTGACATTTACTCCTGAGGTGCTGACTTGTTGCACCCTCGACAACTACTATGATTATTGTTATTTGACCATGTTGGTCATTTATGAACATTTGAACATCTTGGCCATGTTCTGTTATAATCTCCACCCGGCACAGCCAGAAGAGGACTGGCCACCCCTCATAGCCTGGTTTCTCTCTAGGTTTCTTCCTAGGTTTTGGCCTTTCTAGGGAGTTTTTCCTAGCCACCGTGCTTCTACACCTGCATTGCTTGCTGTCTGGGGTTTCAGGCTGGGTTTCTGTACAGCACTTTGAGATATCAGCTGATGTAAGAAGGGCTTTATAAATACATTTTGATTTGATTTGACTCTGACAACACAGTACAGAACTTTGAGATATCAGCTGATGTAAGAAGGGCTTTATAAATTTGACACTGACAACACAGTACAGTTTTTATTAACCGTGTACAAGCCATTTTTAGATCTGTGTTGAAACATACAGTATTTATATAGCAGAACAGCAATGATCAAATGGTCAAATACATTCACAGAACGTCTGATCATTTTCTTGCCTTAGTACCTGACCTGAATATCTTAGATCACCTTTTGAAAAATGTTTAATACAAATGTCATCAGTGAATACAAAAATTCACTGTTTATTGTTTTATTTACAGAATATTAACCCATTGTTTTCATCGGAAGAGAATTGTTTGTTTTCACTGTTTCAGTCAATCAGGAAACACTACTGCACACAATGTGCTTACTATTATAATTTTTAAAATCAGGAATCATATTTGATTTGATGTGTAGGAAATTGTTTGGTGAAATATGCATAAAAGGAGAGTAATTTCCCATAATTCTGCACCTTTGGATAGTTGTACCTCCAAATTTGATCATCATCATTTAGGGACTGTAAAGAAAATGTCTTTATCTAATGTGATTTTTTAAAAGACAGACTAATTGACTGTTTTGTCTGCTTGAACTCAAGGGATAAGTATGGTTCAGTTCATCTTTTTGCAGGCAGTCGTGTTCTTTTGATGAATGTATTTATGTTTTGAGGAGGCAACTACATTTTGAAAACGCATTTACTGTTTTGCCACAGAGTTGTGTCTTGTGGACTCTGTTTTTGAAAATTGACAACATTGTTCCAAAAAATGCTTATGTGCAATTGAGTAAACTGTAAGGTGAGTGATCATATGGAAATTCAAGTATGTGTTGCGTACCTAAGGTAGGTTGAAGTTACGTCTCCCCTCAAGATGGCGCTCTTACACAAGTAGATAAGGAGTGACAGATTTGCGTGTGCGTGTGTGCGTGCGTAGCGTGCGCGTGTGCGTGCGTGTGCGTGTGTGTGTGTGTGTGTGTGTGTGTGTGTGTGTGTGTGTGTGTGTGTGTGTTTGAGCTCGAGAAAGTGTGTATTGTTTGTTCAGTTTGGCTCTACTTTACTCTCCAGTCTCTGTGCTGCTACACCCTCTTAAACTCAGACAGCGTTCCCAACACACCTCCACCACCAAATATTGTCTCAGTTTACTACGATTACTTGTTTATTCCTGCAAATACAGAAATTAGGGCTGGACCAGTGTTGGGCAACCCTGTAATATGAACCTGCCTGCCTGCCTGCCTGCCTGCCTGCCTGCCTGCCTGTCTGTCTGTCTGTCTGTCTGTCTGTCTGTCTGTCCGTCTGTCTGTCATCGTGCTCTCCATGGGTTTGGTGCTAAATTTAGTGCACAAGTGTTTCAGGACAACATTGGGGACAATCTAAGAGACAAGTTACATTACGCTCATCGACTTTCTTTGGAATCTGTCACGGTCTATTTGGGGTGACAGTCAAAACAACTTCAGAGAAACCACACACGTACACACATGAACATGAAGCTAGGGATTGGTGTTACAGGAACGCTTAAGAGTGTGTCTGTTCGTGCTGGTATCAAACCATGGGTAGCACGGGCCGGGCCGCAACTTCCTGCTCTGCATATTGCAAGTCAAGTCAGTCTGGTCTGGGGAGGGTGGGAGATCATTGGCCAGTTATTTCCCCCGGGGGATGTGTCATAGTATTCATGGTATGGCATGCTAGGTGCTCTGGATGGTCATACGTTGTGGGAAAGGAGTGGAGGTGTGTGCATGTGGATTTTGAATGTGTGGGATATATTTATAGTGCTTTTGTTCAATAGGAGGTTTGGGGGTGGGTCTGTTGTAAGACTAAGATTACGAAGTCCCACAGGTTGGGGTTTCTGCGGTAGGCTGTTACAGGTCTGAAGCAGTGGAGGCTGCTGAGGGGCTCAGAATAATGACTGGAATGGAGTTTAATGGCTGGAATGGAGTGAATGGAATGATATCAAACTCATGAAAATCATGTTTTTACACCATTCCATTTACTCCATTCCAAGACATCATTATGAGCCAGTGCCAGCCTCAGCAGCCACTATTCTGAAGTCCCGCAAAAGATTGGGGGAATGTGTGTTGTGTGTTGTGTGTGTTATGTGTGTGTGTTGCATGTGTGTGTATTTGTGTGTGTGTGTGTTTGTGTGTGTGTTGTGTGTTTTGTGTGTGGTGAATGCAGCTTTGAGTCTAGAGTGAGAGTTAGTTTGTGTCTTAGAAGGTGCTGATGAGGGTATAATCTGGGAGTTCTATCTCTGTTGGGGGGATGGGGACAGGGTCTGGGAAGGTCTGACGGGGAGGACAGTGGTGGGATAAGGACCTGGATCAGGAAAGGGTTAAGGTTGGGTGTGAGCTCTAACACCAGTCTCTGTCCTGCTGCACCCTCTTTATCTGAGGTTGGGTTAAGTAGGGTTGAACTGGGATGGACATGAAGCTAGGGTTACGGTTAGGGTAAGGGTTGAACTGGGATTTTGATATGAAGCTAGGGTTATGGTTAGGTAAAGGGTTGAACTGGGATGTGGACATGAAGCTAGGGTTATGGTTAGGGTTAGGATTGAACTGGGATGTGGACATTAAGCTAGGGTTAGGGTTAGGGTTGAACTGGGATGTGACATATGAAGCTAGGGTTAGGGTTAGGGTAAGGGTTGAACTGGGATGTGGACATGAAGCTGGGGTTAGGGTAAGGGTTAGGGTAAGGGTTGAACTGGGATGTGGACATGAAGCTAGGGTTATGGTGTGGGTAAGGGTTGAACTGGGATGTGGACATGAAGCTGGGGTTAGGGTTAGGGTAAGGGTTGAACTGGGATGTGGACATGAAGCTGAGGTTAGGGTAAGGGTTAGGGTAAGGGTTGAACTGGGATGTGGACATGAAGCTGGGGTTAGGGTTAGGGTAAGGGTTGAACTGGGATGTGGACATGAAGCTGGGGTTAGGGTTAGGGTAAGGGTTGAACTGGGATGTGGACATGAAGCTGGGGTAAGGGTTAGGGTAAGGGTTGAACTGGGATGTGGACATGAAGCTAGGGTTATGTGTAGGGTAAGGGTTGAACTGGGATGTGGACATGAAGCTAGAGTTAGGGTTAGGGTAAAGGTTGAACTGGGATGTGGACATGAAGCTAGGGTTAGGGTTAGGGTAAGGGTTGAACTGGGATGTGGACATGAAGCTAGGGTTAGGGTTAGGGTAAGGGTTGAACTGGGATGTGGACATGAAGCTAGGGTTAGGGTTAGGGTAAGGGTTGAACTGGGATGTGGACATGAAGCTAGGGTTAGGGTAAGGATTGAACTGGGATGTGGACATGAAGCTGGGGTTATGTGTATGGTAAGGGATGAACTGGGATGTGGACATTAAGCTAGGGTTATGGTTAGGGTTGAACTGGGATGTGGACATGAGGCTAGGGTTAGGGTAAGGGTTGAACTGGGATGTGGACATGAAGCTAGGGTTATGGTTAGGGTAAGGGTTGAACTAAAGGACATCGAATCTCGAGTTATGGTTAAATTAGGAGTTAAAATGGATGTCATTTCGAAGCTAGGGTTAGGGTCAGGGTCAGGGTCCAAATAAGGATTCATAAACTAGGGTTATAGTCCCCTCGTAAGGTTTGAACTGGGATCGTGGACCTGAAGCTAGGGTTATCGTCTCGGTCAGGGTTAAGCTCGGATCTCGTTTCCCGGCTTTCAAAATTAAAATAAAATAAGGTTTAAATTGGGAATAGGCATAAAACTAGGGAGTTAGGGTTAGGGTAAGGGTTGAACTGGGATGTGGACATAAAGCGGGTTAGGGTAAGGGTTCGAACTGGGATCTGGCATGAAGCTGGGGTCCAGGTAAGGGTTAGGAGTCAGGAGTTGAACTCGGCTCTCGCTCAGGGTCAGGGTCAAATAAAGTTCATTCGGATATAGACATAAGCTCTGGTCAGGGTGGTCATTTCGAATTTGAGATATGAACATGAAGCTAGGTAAAAAGGTCGATCGGGGTAAAAGTTTCGAGATATGAACATAACGGTCAGGTTAGGGTCATTAGAGATCGTGAACTAACTAGGAGTTATATAAAATAAGGGTTGAACTGGGATCGTGGACATGAAGCTCAGTTAGGAGTTAGGTAAAGGTTGAACTGGGATGTGGACATGAAGCTCGGTCAGGGTAAGGGTTGAACTGGGATTCGAATTAACCTCGGTCAGGGTTAGGTCGATGGAAATGGGATGTCGACATCGTTTTTAGGAGTTATGTGCTTATCTAGTAAAGGAGTTGAATCTCGTTGGACATGAAAGCTAGGGTTAGGGTTAGGGTAAGGGTTGGACTGGGATGTGGACATGAAGCTGGGGTTATGTGTATGGTAAGGGTTGAACTAGGATGGACATTAAGCTGGGGTTATGTAGGGTAAAAGGAGTGAACTGGGATGGACATTAAGCTCAGGGTTAGGGTTAGGGTTGAACTGGGATGTGGACATGAAGCTAGCGTTATGTGTATGGTTAGGGTTGAACTGGGATGTGGACATGAAGCTGGGGTTATGTGTATGGTAAGGGTTGAACTGGGATGTGGACATGAAGCTAGGGTAGGGGTTAGGTAAGGGTTGAACTGGGATGTGGGCATGAAGCTAGGGTTAGGGTTAGGGTAAGGGTTGAACTGGGATGTGGACATGAAGCTAGGGTTATGTGTAGGGTAAGGGTTGAACTGGGATGTGGACATGAAGCTAGGTTATGTGTAGGGTAAGGTTGAACTGGGATGTGGACATGAAGCTAGGTTATGTGTAGGGTAAGGGTTGAACTGGGATGTGGACATGAAGCTAGGGTTATGGTTAGGGTAAGGGTTGAACTGGGATGTGGACATTAAGCTAGGGTTATGGTTAGGGTTGAACTGGGATGTGGACATGAGGCTAGGGTTAGGGTAAGGGTTGAACTGGGATGTGGACATGAAGCTAGGGTTAGGGTTAGGGTAAGGGTTGAACTGGGATGTGGACATTAAGCTAGGGTTAGGGTTAGGGTTGAACTGGGATGTGGACATGAAGCTTGGGTTATGTGTAGGGTATGGGTTGAACTGGGATGTGGACATGAAGCTAGGGTTATGTGTATGGTAAGGGTTGAACTGGGATGTGGACATTAAGCTAGGGTTAGGGTTAGGTTGAACTGGGATGTGGACATGAAGCTAGGGTTATGTGTATAGGTAAGGGATGAACTGGGATGTGGACATTAAGCTAGGGTTAGGGTTAGGGTTGAACTGGGATGTGGACATGAAGCTAGGGTTATGTGTATAGGTAAGGGTTGAACTGGGATGTGGACATTAAGCTAGGGTTATGGTTAGGGTAAGGGTTGAACTGGGATGTGGACATGAAGCTGAGGTTATGGTTATTGTAAGGGTTGAACTGGGATGTGGACATGAAGCTAGGGTTATGGTGTGGGTTAGGATTGAACTGGGATGTGGACATGAAGCTAGGGGTTAGGGTTAAAATAAAAAGGTTGAACTGGGATGGACATGAAGCTGGGGTTAGGTAAAGGGTTAAGGGTAAGGTTGAACAGGATGTGGACATGAAGCAAGGTTATGGTTAAGTAAAACTTGAACTGGGATATGAACATAAACTAGGAGTTATGTGTAGGGTGGGGTTGAACTCGGATCTCGGACATGAAGCTAGGGTTATGTAGGAGTCAGGTTGAACTGGGATGGACATCGCTTTCGAGTTATGTGTCGGTTAGGGTTGAACTAGGGGGATATGGACATGAAGCTAGGTTATGGTTAAGTGGGGTTGAACTGGGATGTGGACATGAAGACTAAGGTTATAGTTAGGAGTAAGGGTTGAACTGGGATATGGACATGAAGCTAGGGTTACGTGTACGGTAAGGGTTGAACTGGGATATGGACATGAAGCTAGGGGGAGGAGTTGGTTAAGGATTTCCTTCTGGGGGTTGGATGTCAAATGGAAGCTCTGACTGACTGTACAGTAGTATTTAAAGACTCAGTGTCATCTTTCTGATGAAGTTGCCATCAGTGTGTGTGTAGAGGGGGAGGAGGGTTGTTATAACAGTAATGCACAAGCGATGCATAACATACACACACAGGAACTATTTACCCAGACTATAACTGTTTCTTTGTCATTCATACAGAAAAATACTGTGACGCCTGTTTGGTGATGAATGACTCATTCGACTGTGTTATCAGACAACATCTGGTGAGTCGAGGTTTATGATACAAGTAAAGTGAGCATGCTCTGATCATGTTTTCTTTCATATAAATTCCAGCTTTCTTGCATCTGTCAAAGAGCAGTGACTATAGAACAAAGTATTGAATTAGCTAGAGAGTGAGAGAAATGAATTGAGAAGGAGAGATGGCAAACAGCATATCAGGAAAGAAGGAGGGCAAAGAGATCAAAAAAGAGAGGAGGAGGGAGGAGAGATTTGAGAAAGAGAGGGAGACAGGGAAACAGAGAGGGAGACAGGGAAACAGAGAGAGGAAGAGAGGGAGACGGGGAAACAGAGAGTGAAAGAGAGTGAGACGGAGATACAGAGAGAGAAAGAGAGGAAGACGGGGAAACAGAGAGGGAAAGAGAGGAAGACGGGGAAACAGAGAGGAGATGGGGAACAGAGAGAGAAAGAGAGGGAGACGGGGAAACAGACAGAGAAAGAGAGGAAGACGGGGAAACAGAGAGGGAGACAGGGAAACAGAGAGGGAGACGGGGAAACAGATAGAGAAAGAGAGGGAGATGGGGAAACAGAGAGAGAAAGAGAGGGAGACAGGGTAACAGAGAGAGAAAGAGAGGGAGATGGGGAAACAGAGAGAGAAAGAGAGGGAGACAGGGTAACAGAGAGAGAAAGAGATGAAGACAGGGAAACAGAGAGAGAAAGAGAGGGAGACGGGGAAACAGATAGAGAAAGAGAGGGAGACGGGGAAACAGAGAGAGAAAGAGATGAAGACGGGGAAACAGAGAGGGAGACAGGGAAGCAGAGAGAGAAAGAGAGGAAGACGGGGAAACAGAGAGGGAGACAGGGAAACAGAGACAGAAAGAGAGGGAGACGGGGAAACAGAGAGGGAGACAGGGGAACAGAGAGGGAGACACGGAAACAGAGAGGGAGACAGGGAAACAGAGAGAGAAAGAGAGGGAGACGGGGAAACAGAGAGGGAGACAGGGAAACAGAGAGGGAGACAGGGAAACAGAGAGAGAAAGAGAGGGAGACGGGGAAACAGAGAGAGAAAGAGAGGAAGAGGGGGAAACAGAGAGGAATACGGGGAAACAGAGAGAGAAAGAGAGGAAGACGGGGAAACAGAGAGGAAGACAGGGAAACAGAGAGGGAGACGGGGAAACAGAGAGGGAGACAGGGAGACAGAGAGAGAAAGAGAGGAAGAAGGGGAAACAGAGAGGGAGACAGGGAAACAGAGAGGGAGACAGGGAAACAGAGAGAGAAAGAGAGGAAGACGGGGAAACAGAGCGAGAAAGAGAGGAAGACGGGGAAACAGAGAGGAAGACAGGGAAACAGAGAGGGAGACAGGGAAACAGGAGAGAGAAAGAGAGGAAGACGGGGAAACAGAGGAAGACAGGGAAACAGAGAGAGAAAGAGAGGAAGACGGGGAAACAGAGAGGAAGACAGGGAAACAGAGAGAGAAAGAGAGGAAGACGGGGGAAACAGAAGGAAGACAGGGAAACAGAGAGAGAGAAAGAGAGGAAGACGGGGAAACAGAGAGGAATACTGGGAAACAGAGAGGAGACAGGGCAACAGAGAGAGAAAGAGAGGGAGACAGGGAAACAGAGAGAGAAAAAGAGAGGGAGATGGGGAAACAGAGAGAGAGACAGGGAAATAGAGAGAGAAAGAGAGGGAGACAG